>NC_091990.1:27087604-27131184 GCF_044704955.1 Pristiophorus japonicus
AGGGGAGAAGAGAGGGAGGAGGAGGGAGGGGAGAAGAGAGGGAGGAGAGGAGGGGAGAAGAGAGGGAGGGAGGAGGGAGGGGAGAAGAGAGGGAGGGAGGAGGGAGGGAGAAGAGAGGGAGGGAGGAGGGAGGGGAGAAGAGAGGGAGGGAGGAGGGAGGGGAGAAGAGAGGGAGGGAGGAGGGAGGGGAGAAGAGAGGGAGGGAGGAGGGAGGGGAGAAGAGAGGGAGGGAGGGAGGAGGGAGGGGAGAAGAGAGGGAGGGAGGGAGGGAGGGAGGGGAGAAGAGAGGGAGGGAGGAGGGAGGGAGAAGAGAGGGAGGGAGAAGAGAGGGAGGGAGGGGAGGGAGAAGAGAGGGAGGGAGGAGGGAGGGGAGAAGGAGGGAGGGAGGGGGAGGGGAGAAGAGAGGGAGGGAGAGGGGAGGGGAGAAGAGAGGGAGGGAGGGGGAGGGGAGAAGAGAGGGAGGGAGGAGGGAGGGGAGAAGAGAGGGAGGGGGAGGGGAGAAGAGAGGGAGGGGGAGGGGAGAAGAGAGGGAGGGGGAGGGGAGAAGAGAGGGAGGGGGAGGGGAGAAGAGAGGGAGGGGGAGGGGAGAGAAGAGAGGGAGGGGGAGGGGAGAAGAGAGGGAGGGGGAGGGGAGAAGAGAGGGAGGGGGAGGGGAGAAGAGAGGGAGGGGGGAGAAGAGAGGAGGGAGGGGAGAGGGAGGAGGGGGAGGGGAGAGAGAGGGAGGGAGGGGGAGAGAGAGGGAGGGAGGGGGAGAGAGAGAGGGAGGGAGGGGAGGAGAGAGGGAGGGAGGGGGGGAGAGAGGGAGGGAGGGGGAGGAGAGAGGGAGGGAGGGGGAGGAGAGAGGGAGGGAGGGGGAGGAGAGAGGGAGGGAGGGGGAGGAGAGAGGGAGGGAGGGGGAGGAGAGAGGGAGGGAGGGAGGGGGAGGAGAGGGGAGGGAGGGGGAGGAGAGAGGGAGGGAGGGAGGGGGAGGAGAGAGGGAGGAGGGAGGGGGAGGAGAGAGGGAGTGAGGGAGGGGGAGGAGAGAGGGAGGGAGGGGAGGAGAGAGGGAGGGAGGGGGAGGAGAGAGGGAGGGAGGGGGAGGAGAGAGGGAGGGAGGGGGAGGAGAGAGGGAGGGAGGGGGAGGAGAGACGGAGGGAGGGGGAGGAGAGAGGGAGGGAGGGGGAGGAGAGAGGGAGGGAGGGGGAGGAGAGAGGGAGGGAGGGGGAGGAGAGAGGGAGGGGAGGGGGAGGAGAGGGGGAGGAGAGAGGGAGGGAGGGGGAGGAGAGAGGGAGGGAGGGGGAGGAGAGAGGGAGGGAGGGGGAGGAGAGAGGGAGGAGAGACGGAGGGAGGGGGAGGAGAGAGGAGGGAGGGGGAGGAGAGAGGGAGGGAGGGGGAGGAGAGAGGGAGGGAGGGGGAGGAGAGAGGGAGGGAGGGGGAGGAGAGGGGAGGAGAGAGGGAGGGAGGGGGAGGAGAGAGGGAGGGAGGGGGAGGAGAGGGAGGGAGGGGGAGGAGAGAGGGAGGGAGGGGGAGGAGAGAGGGAGGGGAGGGGAGGAGAGAGGGAGGGAGGGGGAGGAGAGAGGGAGGGAGGGGGAGGGGAGAAGAGGGAGGGAGGAGGGAGGGGGGAGGGGAGAAGAGAGGGAGGGAGGGAGGGGGGAGGGGAGAAGAGAGGGAGGGAGGGAGGGGGGAGCGGATAAGAGAGGGAGGGAGGGGGAGGGGAGAAGAGAGGGAGGGAGGGAGGGGGGAGGGGAGAAGAGAGGGAGGGAGGGGGGAGGGGAGAAGAGAGGGAGGGAGGGGGAGGGGAGAAGAGAGGGAGGGAGGGGGGAGGGGAGAAGAGAGGGAGGGAGGGGGGAGGGGAGAAGAGAGGGAGGGAGGGGGGAGGGGAGAAGAGAGGGAGGGAGGGGAGGGAGGGAGGGGGGAGGGGAGAAGAGAGGGAGGGAGGGGGGAGGGGAGAAGAGAGGGAGGGAGGGGAGAAGAGAGGGAGGGAGAAGAGAGGGAGGGGGGAGGGGGAGAAGAGAGGGAGGGGGGAGGGGAGAAGAGAGGGAGGGAGGGGGGAGGGGAGGGGAGAGAAGAGAGGGAGGGAGGGGGGAGGGGAGAAGAGAGGGAGGGAGGGGGGGAGGGGAGAAGAGAGGGAGGAGGGAGGAGGGAGAGAGAGGGAGGGAGGGGGGAGGGGAGAAGAGAGGGAGGGGGGAGGGGAGAAGAGAGGGAGGGAGGGGAGGAGGGAGTGGAGAAGAGAGGGAGGGAGGGGGGAGGGGAGAAGAGAGTGAGGGGGGAAGGGGAGAGAGAGGGAGGGAGGGGGAGGGGAGAAGGGAGGGAGGGGGGAGGGGAGAAGGGAGGGAGGGGGGAGGGGAGAAGGGAGGGAGGGGGGAGGGGAGAAGGGAGGGAGGGGGGAGGGGAGAAGTGAGGGAGGGGGGAGGGGGAGAAGGGAGGGAGGGGGGAGGGAGAAGGGAGGGAGGGGGGAGGGGGAGAAGGAGGGAGGGGGGAGGGGAGAAGGGAGGGAGGGGGAGGGGGGAGAAGGGAGGGAGGGAGGGGAGGGGAGGGGAGGAGAAGGGAGGGAGGGGGGAGGGGAGAAGGGAGGGAGGGGGAGGGAGAAGGGAGGAGGGGGGAGGGAGAAGGGTGGGAGAAGAGAGGGAGGGAGGAGGGGAGGGGAGAAGAGAGGGAGGGAGGGGGAGGGAGAAGAGGGAGGGGAGGGGGAGGGAGGAGGGAGGGGAGGAGAGGGGGATGGAGGGGGGAGGGGAGAAGAGAGGGAGGGAGGGGGAGGGGGAGAAGAGAGGGAGGGGGGAGGGGGGTGAGAGGGAGGGAGGGAGAGGGAGGGAGGGAGGAGGGAGGGGGGTGAGAGGGAGGGAGGGAGGGAGGGGGGTGAGAGGGAGGAGGAGGGGGGTGAGAGGGAGGGAGGAGGGAGGGGGTGAGAGGGAGGGAGGGAGGGAGGGGGGTGAGAGGGAGGGAGGGAGGAAGGGGGTGAGAGGGAGGGAGGGAGGGGGCTGAGAGGGAGGGAGGGAGAGGGGTGAGAGGGAGGGAGGGAGGGAGGGGGGTGGGAGGAAGGGAGGGGTGGAGAGGAGGGGTGAGAGGGAGGTAGGGAGGGGGGTGAGAGGGAGGGAGGGGGGTGAGAGGGAGGGAGGGGGGTGAGAGGGAGGTAGGGAGGGGGGTGAGAGGGAGGGAGGGAGGGAGGGGGGTCAGAGGGAGGGAGGGAGGGGGGTGAGAGGGAGGGAGGAGGGGATGACAGGGAGGGTGAGAGGATGACAGGGAGGGGGTGAGAGGGAGGGAGGGAGGGAGGGGGTGAGAGGGAGGGAGGAGGGGGTGAGAGGGAGGGGGTGTGAGGGAGGGAGGGAGGGGGTGTGAGGAGGGAGGGAGGGGGTGTGAGGGAGGGAGGGAGGGGGTGTGAGGGGAGGGGGTGTGAGGGGGGAGGGAGGGAGGGGTGTGAGGGAGGGAGGGAGGGAGGGGTTGTGAGGGAGGGGGTGTGAGGGAGGGGGTGGTAGGAGGGAGGGGTGTGAGGGAGGGAGGAGAGGGTGAGAGGGAGGGAGGGAGGGGGTGTGAGGGAGGGAGGGGGTGAGAGGGAGGGAGGGAGGGAGGGGGTGAGAGGGAGGGAGGGAGAGGGAGGGAGGGGGTGAGAGGGAGGGAGGGGGTGAGAGGGGGGGAGGGGGTGAGAGGGAGGGAGGGGGTGAGGGGGAGGGGGGAGGGAGGGGGAGGGGGGAGGGAGGGGGAGGGGGAGGGAGGGGGGAGGGAGGGATGGGGTGAGAGGGAGGGGGGGTGTGAGGGAGGATATGAGGGAGGGGGTGTGTGAGGGAGAGGTGTGTGAAGGGGAGGGGTGTGTGGGGGGAGGGGTGTGAGGGGGAGGGGTGTGAGGGGGAGGGGTGTGAGGGGGAGGGGTGTGAGGGCGGTGGGGGAGGGGTGTGAGGGGGGGAGGGGTGTGAGGCCGGTGGGGGAGGGGTGTGAGGGGGGGGAAGAGGGGAGGGACGGGGGGAGGGGCATGGAAAAGAGAGGGAACTCAGGGAAGACGGATCAAGTCGGAAGATGGATCACGTTCTTCCAACCCTCTTTCCACCCACACCCAATTTCTCGGAAAGCTCGGTGTATGTGTTACAAGGGACATCGTTGGGAGTGGATGAAATTCAGAAGTCACGACACACTCACTAATCACTTCATACCCAATAAACCTGTTAATAATCCATGACCCACACATGGTGCCCCATCTATGGCGGGCGGGGGAGGGATGAACTTGCGCTGGTGTAAGGGACTTTGGCTGGGGGAGGCAGCATTTGTGCTGGACTCAGGGACTTCGGCTGGAACTTGGTGGCTTTTGGGAAGATGTATCCTCTGGGGCTTCTGATGTCAAAATGGATTGAATTGCAATTTGAAAAGTCAGTCAGAACTTGGGCTGGGCAGTTCCAGTTGCACATTCCAGAGAAACGTCAGGGTGTGGCTTATCCTCCAAGGGGCCCAATCAGCAATAGGTCATGTGATAATGGAGAGCCAATCAGAGACAAGGCAGCCATTTAGGCAGTACCTATAAACGCATTCATTTCTAAATGACTTCGATGAATGAATATATATCCAATTTTGCAGACAACATTAAGTTAGGGGGCACAGTAAAGTGTGGCAACGGGAATTTGGTGAGCATGGGAATTCACTAGTAAGCAGTGGGCAAATAGTACAGATGATCTGCAGATCAGTCACTCAGCTGTAAGTGCATACCTGACTAGGTGTTAATTGTTGCAGCTAGTTGTTGACTGACTAGTTTAGTTGTAATTTGGGTGTTTCTAAAAAGGTATATATGAGAGAGATTGGGTGACCGCTTTGCGGAATGCTTCTGTTCAGTTTGCAAGCATGGCCCCGAGATTCCGGTTGCCGGCCATTTTAATTCTCCGCCCCACTCCCACCGCAGCCTCCTACACTATTCCAATGAAGCTCAACGCAAACTTGAGGAACAGCACCTCATCTTTTGATTAGGCACTTTACCGCCTTCCGGACTCAACATCGAGTTCAACAATTTCAGATTATAACCTCTGCCCCCATTTTTTCGGACGGCAGCTAACACTTCTCTAGATCTATCTTTTGTTTCTTTATTTGCCTTGCACCATCATCACTTTTGTCATTTAATCTCTCCTGCCTTCCACCTAATCACAGACCTTCCCTTTTGTTCTTTCCTCCGCTCCCCGCTTTACCAGCTACTGTACTTGCTTAAAACCTGTTACATCACTAACTTTTCCAGTTCTGACGAAAGGTTATCGACCTGAAATGTTAACTGTTTCTCTCTCAACAGATGCAGCCTGACTTGCTGAGTATTTCTCACACTTTCTGTTTTTATTTCAGATTTCCAGCATCCGCAGTATTTTGCTTTTGTATATTAGAGGAATATCTGCTAACGCACAGCTTTCTGAACCTACTAAACAGTGTGGTTTGCTAAACTGAATGGCAGCAATAATTTGGTGAGAGTGGGAATTTGGTGCAGAGGGGGAAGGAAGTACCAAGTAATTTAAATCAAGGGGCAACAGTAAAGCAGGAAATAAGCGCACTAGAGGAAATAGAAAAGTGCCGTCATACACAACACACAGAGAAGAGCAGCAGAACCCGAGGAAATTAAGGTAAGTACATAGGTAGGTATCTAGATATCCTTTTGTGTATTTAATATCTTTAGTAATTAGTTTTAAACTTCACTTAGTAAAGATTTAATATTAGTGCAAGTGCGTGCAAGTCAAAGGAAAACGAGCTAAGTGATTAAATTCTAACTGCATTTAAAGATGATAATAACTGGTAAATAGCTAAGTAAATCAATCACAAGAACTAATTGCTAATTTATTTAACATCCACCTATTTCATAAATCTAGAGCTCAAATGACCAATTAGTTCAACAAATAAACTACAGATAACCAACAAATTAATTAAGACAGTGCAGGCAGTGTGTCGTGATTGTAGTATGTGGGAGTTTGTGGAAAATGAGACTGACCTAGACTGCTGCATCTACAAGAAATGTCTCTGCCTTGAGACACTCCGGCTTAGAGTCATTGAGCTGGAGTCATGGCTACACAGAACAGGACTGCCAACTAAATATTGCCGGATAGGAACACATTCAGGAAGGAAGGATGTGGAGTAGCTGTGCTAGTTAAAGATAACAATGGCAGGTGAAAAAAAAAGGATGTAACTTGCATTTAGATGCAGAATTCATATGGATTGAGTTTAAAAGATAAGAAAGGATGCATCACTCTAACAAGGGCTATACACTATAGACCACCAAATCGTGGAAGGGAATTGGTGAAAGAAACATGTACGCAAATCTACGAGGCGCGTAGTAGACACAGAATAATAATCATAGGAGATTTCAACTACCCCCAAATAAACTAGCAGGCAGAAGTAGCGAAAGGAGAAAAGGGAATTGAGTTTTTACACTGTATATGGGACTCAGTATGCAAGAAGTCCAACATGAAAAGAATCACGGCTGGATTTTGTAATGGGTAATGAACCAGAACAGATAGGAGAAGAGTAAGAGAGCACCTTAATAGTTGTAATCCACAACGCAGTAAAAAAAAGGTTCAAGATTACTATTCAAGATCTTACATTACAACAGTGACTGCACTTCAAAAGTATTTATTGGCTGTGGTTGCGAAATACGCTATATAAATGCAAGTCTTTCTTTTTTTTCTTTAAGACCAGGATCGAGAGTGACATAAGTAGAACTGAGACTACGGTAATAGATTGGAAAAGAGCAAATTATGAAGGAAGGAGAAAATCTTGAAAAACAAAGAGACTGAAAAACAGTGGAATATCTTTAAAAGCGTAATCAATAGAGTTCAAGAGAAATTTATGGATTAGAAACTGGACTGAATTAACAGCATTTGAGCTGCTGTACATAGTTTTCAGATGTTCTTTGCACTTTCTAATCTGCATTGGGTTTTGTTGAGGTTTTTAATCACCATTCTCACTGATGATATGTTTTTCACTAAAAGCCAAAAACAAGTTAATTATGGGGCACGATAGATGAATGAAGAACTAAAGGAAAAATTGATGCTTAAGAAAATGACATAAGTACTTGGATATTAAAGAAGAGGAGGACAAAAGAGAATACAAAGAACTTGAAAGAGGTTTAAAAGAAACCCATCAGGAAGGCAAAGAGAAATGACAATCAGATTATCAAGGAATATAAAAATAAAGTTTGATTTATAGACACAAATACCGAAAGGAAAACTAAACTCGGGATAGGTGAGGGTGGGGGTGTGCAAGATAAACTCACAGATAATGACAGAGAGATGGCAAGAGTACTGAATAACTACTTTGCCTCAGTTTTTACTGAAGAGGTAACAAAATAGACACCATGAGAGGATGAGCTTAAAAAGAATAGTAATACAGTTGGGACAGAAAGGGAGAAAATAATTGACAAACTAGCAAAACTAAAAGAGGAAAAAAAAAACAAGACCGGATAGTATGCACCCACATATACTCGAGGAAACTTGGGAGGAGAAAGCAAAAGCACTAGTTTTTATATACAAAAGTTCGATATAAGAGAGAGGGTAGTGCAGAGGACTGACAAACAATGTTCCCTCTAATTTTTTTTGGGGGGGCCACGCGGCCTCTTTAATGGGCTGCGTGGCCCATTCATTTTGCATTTAAAAGCTGGTGAGCCGAGTGCGCAGGAGCTCCATAATGCTGCGAGGGATCGTAGGCAGTCCCTCGGAATTGAGGAAGACTTGCTTCCACTCCCAAAGTGAATTCTCTGGTGGCTGAACAGTCCAATACGAGAGCCACAGACTCTGTCACAGGTGGGACAGACATTCGTCGAGGGAAGGGGTGGGTGGGGCTGGTTTGCTGCGCGCTCCTTCCGCTGTCTGCGCCTGACCTCTTCACGCTCTTTGCGTTGAGACTCGAAGATTTCCCGGATGCACTTCTTCCACCTTGGGCAGTCTTCGGCCAGGATCTCCCAGGTGTCAATGGTGATGTCGCACTTTACCAGCGAGGCTTTGAGGGTGTCCTTGTAACGCTTCCACTGCCCACCTTTGGCTCGTTTACCATGAAGGAGCTCCGCATAAAGTATTTGCTTAGGGAGTCTCGTATCTGGCATGCCAACTATCTGGCATGCCAACTATGTGGCCTGCCCAGCAAAGCTGATCGAGTGTGGTCAGTGCTTCAATACTGGGGATGTTAGCCCGGACGAGGACACTGATGTTGGTGCGCCTGTCCTCCCAGGGAATTTGCAGATCTTGCGGAGACATCATTGGTGATATATCTCCTGCGACTTGGTGGCGAACAGCTAATGTTGTTCCTATATACAAAAAAGGGAGATAGAACAAATCCTAGGAACTATAGACCAGTCAGTTTAACGTCAGTGATGGGACCAATACTGGAAGCTATACTAAAAGAAGTAATAGAAGAGCATCTAGAAACATAAAACATAATTAAAATTAGTTTGCATGGATTCTGAAAGGCTAAGTCATGCTCAACTAACCTGATAAAGTTCTTTGAAGAGATAACGAAAAGAGTAGACAAGGGTAATGCAGAAGATGTCATATACCTGGATTTTCAAAAGGCCTTCGATAAGGTACCACATGGAAGGCTCATGATGAAGGTTAGGGCATGTGGAGTCATAGACAAATAGCTGAATGGATAGCAAATTGGCTAAAAAAATAGAAAGCAGAGAGTAGAGGTAAAGGGTGGTTATTCAGATTCAAGGAAGATAGAAAGTGGTGTTCCATGAGGATCAGTGCTGGGACCAATGTTATTCATAATTGACATTAATGATCTGGACTTATGAATTAGTAAACTGTTTCAAAATGTGCAGGTGATACCAAATTCTGTCCATATCTAACCTGTCCAACCCATTCATAATTTTAAAGACCTCGATCAGGTCTCCTCTAAGTCTCCTCTTTTCTAAAGAAAAATTTAACAACCTGTTCAATCTTTCCCGAATGTAATTTCTCAGTTCTGGTACCATCCTTGTAAATCGTTTTTGCACTTTCTCCAGTGCTTTTACATCCTTTGTATAGTATGGAGACCAGAACTGTGCACAGTACTCTTAAGGGCGGCGGAGGGGGATATGGCTAACGCTGAGGAAGAATGCAACATAATAAAAGACATCAGAAAACTTGCAGACTGGGCAGTTAAGTGGCAAATGTACTTTAACAGATAAATGTGAGGTGATGCACTTTGGTAAGAAAAACCGAAACATCACCTACATCATAGAAAATAAGAAACTGAATGGGGTAAAAGAGCAAAGGGATCTAGGGATACTGGTGAACAAATCATTAAAAGCAGCATCGCAGGTTAGCAAAGCAATTAAAAATGCTAACAAAGCACTGGGATTTATTTCTCGGGGTATAGAATTCAAAAGTAGTGAAGTTATGCTAAACTTGTATCGGACCCTGGTCCGCCGCCCTTAAGAGTACTGTGCACAGTTCTGGTCTCCATACTATACAAAGGATGTAAAAGCACTGGAGAAAGTGCAAAAACAATTTACAAGGATGGTACCAGAACTGAGAAATTACATTCGGGAAAGATTGAACAGGTTGTTGAATTTTTCTTTAGAAAAGAGGAGACTTAGAGGAGACCTGATCGAGGTCTTTAAAATTATGAAAGGGTTGGACAGGTTAGATATGGACAGAATGTTTCCACTTGTGGGAGAATCCAAAACTTGGGGGCATAAATAATGATAGTAACTAATAAATCCAATTGATAAATAAGGAGAATGTGGTTAGAATGTGGAACTCGCTAGCACAGGAAGTGGTTGTGTCAAATAACTTACGATGATTTCAAAAGTACATGAGAAAAGGGAATAAAGAAATGCTGAAAGGCTGAGATGAGGTAGATGGAATGGAGGAGATGCGTTTGGAGTATAAACACCAGCACAGACTAGTTGGGCTGAATTGCCTGTTTCTATGCTGTATATTCTGTCATTCTATGTATGTAACCTAAATAGTGTAGATGGAAGCAGAAAGTTTCAAAGGGACATTGATAGATTAAATGAATAAACAAAAATTTGGCAGATGGACTTAAATGTGGGCAAGTATGAGGAAGAAAGAAACTTAGATCCGAATATTTTCTAAATGGCAAGAAGCTAGGAACTGTGGATGAGAAGAGATTTAGGGGTCCCAAGTACATAAATCACAAAGTACAAAGAAAAAGGCTAACAGAATGTTGGCCTTTATCTCAAAGGGGCTGGAATACATAGGGATAGAAGTTATGATACAGTTATATAAACACCTGGTTAGACCCCATTTAGAGCAGTGCGTTCAGTTCTGGGCACTGCACCTCAGGAAGGATAGTTTGGCCCTGGGAGAGGATGCAGAGCAGATAAGAACATAAGAACATAAGAATTAGGAACAGGAGTAGGCCATCTAGCCCCTTGAGCCTGCTCCGCCATTCAACAAGAACATGGGTGATCTGGCCGTGGACTCAGCTCCACTTACCCGCCCGCTCCCCGTAATCCTTAATTCCCTTATTGGTTAAAAATCTATCTATCCGTGACTTGAATACATTCAATGAGCTAGCCTCAACCGCTTCCTTGGGCAGAGAATTCCACAGATTCATAGCCCTCTGGGAGAAGAAATTCCTTCTCAACTCGGTTTTAAATTGGCTCCCCCGTATTTTGAGGCTGTGCCCCCTAGTTCTAGTCTCCCCGACCAGTGGAAACAACCTCTCTGCCTCTATCTTGTCTATCCCTTTCATTATTTTAAATGTTTCTATAAGATCACCCCTCATCCTTCTGAACTCCAACGAGTAAAGATCCAGTCTACTCAATCTATCATCATAAGGTAACCCCCTCATCTCTGGAATCAGCCTAGTGAATCGTCTCTGTACCCCCTCCAAAGCTAGTATATCCTTCCTTAAGTAAGGTGACCAAAACTGCACGCAGTACTCCAGGTGCGGCCTCACCAATATCCTATACAGTTGCAGCAGGACCTCCCTGCTTTTGTACTCCATCCCTCTCGCAATGAAGGCCAACATTCCATTCGCCTTCCTGATTACCTGCTGCACCTGCAAACTAACTTTTTGGGATTCATGCACAAGGACCCCCAGGTCCCTCTGCACCTCAGCATGTTGTAATTTCTCCCAATTCAAATAATATTTCCTTTTACTGTTTTTTTTTCCCAAGGTGGATGACCTCACACTTTCCGACATTGTATTCCATCTGCCAAACCTTAGCCCATTCGCTTAACCTATCCAAATCTCTTTGCAGCCTCTCTGTGTCCTCTACACAACCCGCTTTCCCACTAATCTTTGTGTTATCTGCAAATTTTGTTACACTACACTCTGTCCCCTCTTCCAGGTCATCTATGTATATTGTAAACAGTTGTGGTCCCAGCACCGATCCCTGTGGCACACCACTAACCACCGATTTCCAACCCAAAAAGGACCCATTTATCCCGACTCTCTGCTTTCTGTTCGCCAGCCAATTCTCTATCCATGCTAATACATTTCCTCTGACTCCGCGAACCTTTATCTTCTGCAGTAACCTTTTGTGTGGCACCTTATCGAATGCCTTTTGGAAATCTAAATACACCACATCCATCGGTACACCTCTATCCACCATGCTCGTTATATCCTCAAAGAATTCCAGTAAATTAGTTAAACATGATTTCCCCTTCATGAATCCATGTTGCGTCTGCTTGATTGCACTATTCCTATCTAGATGTCCCGCTATTTCTTCCTTAATGATAGTTTCAAGCATTTTCCCCACTACAGATGTTAAACTAAGCGGCCTATAGTTACCTGCCTTTTGTCTGCCCCCTTTTTTAAACAGAGGCGTTACATTAGCTGCTTTCCAATCCGCTGGTACCTCCCCAGAGTCCAGAGAATTTTGGTATATTATAACAAACGCATCTGCTATAACTTCCGCCATCTCTTTTAATACCCTGGGATGCATTTCATCAGGACCAGGGGACTTGTCTACCTTGAGTCCCATTAGCCTGTCCAGCACTACCCCTCTAGTGATAGTGATTGTCTCAAGGTCCTCCCTTCCCACATTCCTGTGACCAGCAATTTTTGGCATGGTTTTTGTGTCTTCCACTGTGAAGACCGAAGCAAAATAATTATTTAAGGTCTCAGCCATTTCCACATTTCCCATTATTAAATCCCCCTTCTCATCTTCTAAGGGACCAACATTTACTTTAGTCACTCTTTTCCATTTTATATATCTGTAAAAGCTTTTACTATCTGATTTTTTATGTTTTGCACAAGTTTACCCTCATAATCTATCATTCCTTCCTTTATTGCTTTCTTAGTCATTCTTTGCTGTTGTTTAAAATTTTCCCAATCTTCTAGTTTCCCACTAACCTTGGCCACCTTATATGCATTGGTGCACCTGAATGTTACCAGGGCTAAAAGGGTTAAATGACGAGGACAGGTTGCACCGACTAGGCTTGTATTTTGTTCAGTATAGAAGATTAAGAGGTGATCTAATTGAGCTGTTTAAGATGAGTAAAGGATTTGATCCAGTAGCTAGAGAGAAACTATTTCCTCTGGCCAGGAAAGGGGGGGAATCCAGAACAATGGGGCATTAGCTAGGCTGTTCAGGGATGATGTGGGGAAACACTTCACACACAAAGGTTAGTGGAAACCTGGAACTCTCCTCCCCCCAAAAATCAATAAAAATGTTCAAAACCAGGATTGGTAGATTTTTGTTCAGCAAGGGTATTCAGGGTTACGGAACCAAGGTGGGTAGATGAAGTTAGGATACAGATCAGCCATGATCTAATTGAATAGTGGAACTGGCTTAAGGGGTTAATTAGCCTACTCCTGTTCCGATGTTTACAGTGAGACTGAATATATACAACAGAATTGCACTATGTTCACAATTAAACAGTTTCTTTGTACATACAAATAGGCTTGGTCATTGCCGAGGCTTTGAGCCAAACCGTGCATCAAGGGGCTTCACAGACATGTCTGAACAGTTTGTGGATCGCATCAATGCACTAGCTGTGGCTCAGTGGGTAGCACACTCGCCAGAGTCAGAAGGTTGTGGGTTCAAGTCCCACTCCAGGAACTTCAGCACATAAATCTAAGCTGACACTCCAGTGCAGTACTGAGAGAGTGCTGCACTGTCAGAGGTGCCATCTTTCGGATGAGACGTTAAACCGACTGCCCTCTCAGGTGGACGTAAACGATCCCATGCCACTATTTCGAAGAAGAGCAGAGGAGTTATCCCCGGTGTCCTGGCCAATATTTATCCCTCAATCAACATAACAAAAACAGATTATCTGGTCATTATCCCATTGCTGTTTGTGAGAATTTGCGTGCGCAAGTTGGCTGCCGTGTTTCCCAAATTACAACAGTGACTACACTCCAAAAGTACATCATTGGCTCTAAAGCGCTTTGAGACGCCCGGTGGTCGTGAAAGGCGCTATATAAATGCAACTCTTTCTAACTTCCAGTCTTCCCCTCTCCCTCACAATGCGTCAACCTCATTTGCGAAATTAAATCACCCGCCACACGGCTCAGCTGGGATGTCCTCCAACCATAAATCACAGTCTCGTGACGAGGATGCCCCTTTCCATAAAGAAAGAAAAACTTGCCTTTATATAGTGCCGTTAACCCTCTCAGGACTCCCCAAAGTGCTTTACAGCCAGTGATGTACTTTTGAAGTGGAGTCAGTGTTGTAATGTAGGAGATGCAGCAACAAATTCACACAGAGTAAGCTCCCAGAAACAGCAGTGAGATAAATGACTAGATAATCTGTTTCTGTGTTTCAGTGATGTTGGTTAAAGGATATATATTGGCCAGGACACCAGGAGAACTCATCCGCTCTTCTGTGAAATATCATGGGATCTTTTACGTCCATCTGAGGGGCAGGTGGAGCTTTGGTTTAATGTTTCATCTGAATGACAGCACCTTTGACAGCGCAGCACTCCCATAGTACTGGCACTGGAAGTGTCAGCCTAGATTACGTGCTCCAATTTCTGATGTGGGGCTTGAACCAATGACCTTATGACTCAGGAATGAGAGTGCTATCTCTGAGCCACTCCACATAATCAAAATCTTTAGCATACAGATAGTACTAACTGCCTCAGTCCTCTAAGGTGCTGTTTCAATGCAACTGTGCATAATACTGAGAGACTCCATGGCAACAGTGCCAGTCCCACACACAATAGGTTTGACGTATGAGAGAAAAGACTAAGGGGCAGATACTGTCATCTGCTGGCTGATGTCAGTGTCATTATTCTATTTTCAAGTGTTCCCTGGTGAAGCAAAGTCCCTTGAACTCTCACGAGTGTCACAGGCCCTCCGCACACCACATAAGTACCATAGGTGCCTCAATCACAACCCATTCCCCACACGGATACCTGCCATCCTCTCACATTGAGTCCAACACACATACAGGAACAGAAGGAGATCATTCAGCCTCTCAGCAGGTTCTGCCATTCAATAAGATCATGGCTGATCAAATTTATTCTTCTTGAGTTGTGGTGCTCAGAACTGAACGCAGTGCTCCAGATGGGTCTAACCAGAGCTTTATACAACTACAGCATAATTTCCATCCCTTTGCATTCCAGCCCCTTTGAGATAAAGGACAACATTTTATCACCATTTTAAATTATTTTTTGTACTTGCCCACTAGATCTTAGTGATTTCTGTACTTGGGCCCCTAAATCTCTCTGCTCCTCTACAGTTCCAAGCTTCTCGCCATTTAGAAATTATTCTACTCTATTGTTCTTGGGTCCAAAGTGGATGACCTCACATTTCTCCATATTGAATGCCATCTGCCACAGTCTTGCCCACTCACTTAATCTATCAACATCCCTTTGTGACACGCTATATACATACTGCAATACCCACCTCTACACCAGGGGTCCCCCACACTACAAATATTGCAATACCCACCTCTACATGACAAGACATTGAGGGGGGCACAGAGAGCACTGGCACCATTCTGTACCTGTGTGTGGATTTCCTCATTGATGGAACGTTTGGAGTCGAGCTTCTTCTTCACAGCGAGCAATTCTACCAATGGTCGAATAGTCATCCCCTGCCAGACAGACAGAAACAATTAGCACTGTGCACAAAAAACTTCCGTGTGGGGTCACTCCCAGTTCCACAGGAATCGATAGTTATATGGATTCTGGCTGATTCGCTGCCAGAGTCTTAGACTCACTATTAGTGCTTTCATTTACAACAACTTGCATTTATATAAGCGCCTTTAACGTAGAAAATGTCCTATTGGTGTTTCACAGGAGTGATATCAAGCAAAAGCATGGTCAAAGAGGTAGATTTTAAGGAGCGTTTTAAAGGAGGAGAGAGAGATAGAGAGGTTCAGGGAGGAAATGTCAGAGTTAGGGTCTAGGCTGCAGAAGGCATGACCAGCAATGGTAGAGCGATGAAAATCAGGGATGTGCAAGAGGCCAGAAGTCAACCTCCTCAAGGCTCCAAATTCAGTAATGCCAACTCTCGGGAATTAATTGTGAGACATGCGATTTTTAATGAAAACTTACCTCAACTCGGGATCTCGCGATTTAACTGTGAAAAGTCATTATTTTCTCCCCCCTACTTTATTAATCTTCGTTACACCTCCTGGTGATTGGCTGCTCTGGGACACGTAGGTTTGGTCAGGCCAATATGTAGTAAGGTTCTTTGATTGACAGCTGTTCACAGGTCTGACAGTTAATTGACAGCAGAGGGAACCAATCACAAAGCCAAGTGATGGGGAACAGTCGATGGAAGAGCAAGGAAGGCGGTGCCACGGCCATTTTGTGAATCTGCATTTCTCCCTGCCCCAGGATGAGCTGGGTTGTGACAGCACTGTGCACAAGTAGGAGATAACATTGTGACCAGGATGATACTGTTACAGTTTTTCATGCTTTCTCCTAAACTAGCTTTTTAGTCGTTATACAGGTTACAAAGAATGAGATCAGTCTCTGAATACTAAGACAAGCAGGAATCAGGACTGTGGGCAGATGCAAGAAAGGAATTTTATCGCGTAGTAATAGGGAGGATGGTGAAGCTCTTCGTGGGGGTGTGGCGGGACGAGGTCCAGCTATTGTTCGAGAAGTTCGGCAGTCAGCGAGTGCGATCTGGTGAGGGTGAGGCTTTGGGGGGGCGGGGGATGGGGGGTGAGAGAGATGGTGGGGAGTGACAGTGAGATGGAGTAAAGAGACAGGGAATGGTTGAAAGATGGAGGTAGATGGAGAAGAGTGGCAGAGAGAAAGAGATGGCGGTAGGAGAGAGATGGGAGAGATAGGCAGAAAGATGGAGGTGGAGAGAGAGGGTGATGGGGAAGAGTAATGGAGACAGAGAGAGATGTGGTACAAAGAGAGGAATGGGAGAAAGAGATGGAGGTATAGAGAGGAAAGGGAGAGGTGGTAGAGAGAGAGATGTGGAAGAGTGACAGGCAGAGGTGGAGATACAGAAAGAAGAATGGAAGAGAGAGATGAAGGTAGAGAGAAAGAGATGGTGGAAGATTGATGCAGAGAGAGAAGGGGGTACAGAGAGGAATGGGAGACAGATAGAATTAGAGGAGGTAATGCGAGAGATAGGAGAGAGGACGAGACACAAGAGAGGGAAAAGAGATCGAGACTGGTGAAAGGGGGAGAGGGATGGAGACGCGAAAGGAAGTGATTGATTGACGGGGCTGAGAGAGGATGTGGGAGAGATGGGGGGAGGAAGAGAGAGACCAGGTAGATAGAGGAACAGAGAAGACAGAGATGAGAAAGAAACTGAGAGGTAGTAGGAAAAAGACAGAGAGACAGGGGAGAGAAATTGACAGCGAGATGTGAGGGAGAGAGAATAGGAGGGAGCAGAAGAGAGAAAGCAGTGGTGTTGTGGAGCGAAACCGGAAGCAAAGGGGAGAAAGGAAGGGAGACAAAGGGGACGGGTTGGGACAGGGCGGGGGGAGGTGAGAGAAGAGGAGAAAGGAGGAGACTGATAGATGGATGGGGGAACAGGAAAGAGGATGGCGATGAGGAGGGTGCACAAGTTTTTAGGCTGCACCAGATGGTTTTCTTGAGTGCAGCGACAAAAATAATTCCTGTAGGTAAGCCCAGACGCCCTGTTAACTGGTGACTTTATATGCCAATATCCAGTAATGTAGCATTGCCCAAGGTCAATCAGAACAATCTTGCTGTAATTTGCTAATTGGATATGATAGCGGCCCTACCATGTATTTGGATAATGGAAGAATAATCCAGTGGTTACCAAACTGGGGTCTGCGCAGACACGCCGATAAACAGCAGAAGGGGAGGGAAAAAACCCTAAAGCACTCAGCAGTTGTGTAGTGAATAGGCGGGCAGTAAAGGGTTACACCTGAAACGGTGCCAGTGTTCCTAATACTGAGCCTAATCACACTCCAGGAAGAGCAGGGAAGTGTCATGCAGTGAAATATTCAACAGGCATGTTGCTGAACCTGTAAGGTTATCTATCTTTCAGCGGAAGGGAAGGTAAGTTTTCACATCCCCACCGCACCCCCAAAAAACGTACCTTTGGTTGGTAGCTGCAGGGACTGCATTGTGTGGTGGTTGGGTTGGGGACCAGGTGAAGTGTGGTGATAACGGACAGGATTTTAAAAAAACATTTCTTTTTTGTAAAGCATTTTCAGATGCAGTAATATAGGGCCCAAGTTTCCACACGATAAAAAACGGGCGCCCCTCTGAGCTGGGCGCCCGTTTTTTGCGCCTAAAACGGCGCCTAAAAAAAAAACTCGTGATTCGGGAGCGTTGTGCAGCTCCTTGTCTACCTGGCGCGGTGCCCAGGGGGGCGGAGCCTACACTCGCGCCGATTTTGTAAGTGGGAGGGAGCGGGTACTATTTAAATTAGTTTTTTTCCTGCCGGCAACGCTGCGCGTGCACGTTGGAACGTTCGCACATGCTCAGTGTGAAGGAAACATTGGCACTCGGCCATTTTTGTAGTTCTTTGCAGCTGTTTAATTTTTGAACATTTTTTAATAAAAGCACATTGCCATCAGCACATCAGCACTTGCAGCCTTCTCACTGTCTCCTCCCTCCTCCCCCCGCGGGAAGAACGGGCGCCTCCTCTCTCCTCCTCACCCCCCCCCCCGCGGGAAGAACGGGCGCCTCCCCCCCGCGGGAAAGAACGGGCACCTCCTCCTCTTCTCCCCCCCTCCACCCCGCGGGAAGAACGGCGCCTCAGGCTGACTGCAGCATTCTCCGTGGCTGAAGCACTTTCACACAGGTAGGAAGATGGTTTATTTAATCTTTTCTTTGCTTATAAATGTTTATTCAGGTTGGATTTATTTGTATAATATTTGTAGAAGTATAAATAAGGATTTATTGTAGAATTTAATGAGTTCCCTTCCCCCCCCACCTCGTTCTGGACGCCTAATTTGTAACCTGCGCCTGATTTTTTAATGTGTAGAACAGGTTTTTTCAGTTCTACAAAAATCTTCACTGGCGCCATTCTAACTTAGTTTAGAGTATGTTTTCACTGTGGAAACTTTGAATTCAGGCGTCAGTGGCCGGACACGCCCCCTTTTGAAGAAAAAATTCTGTTCCAAAGTAGAACTGTTCTACCTGACTAGAACTGCAGAAAAGAAAATGTGGAGAATTGCGATTTCTAAGATAGTCCGTTCTCCACCAATTGCTCCTAAAAATCAGGCGCAAATCATGTGGAAACTTGGGCCCATAGTATTGTAAAGAGCTGTCACCAGTTACAGGTTAAATAAAGTCACTAATGAGGTTTATAAACCAAATAATAGCAACTCAAGGATTTTTAAGAGTTTGTCTCATGATTTATGAGATGGTGGGGTTGGTATTACTGCAAATCAGACCTCAGGATGACCTCCAATTTGCTGTGTAGTGGACACAGAAACTGTTATTCATACTCAGGAAACGCCCTAAAAAATAGGAATTGTCACTGTAATTGTGCAAGAGGAAATCATCGCAACTGTTCGTGCTCACTGACTTTTGCTGCTGCTCATGCGCTCGCTCATTGTTACAGCAATGATGAGGCCAGTGAATGAACAACTAAGAGATTCCAACTCTCGCAGGCCAGCTGCACCTTTACTGAGAGATTGTATTGTGGCCCACCTTGCACCCTCCGTAAACCTGAGTTCATCTAAAACTCTGCTGTCCGTATCATAACTCGCACCGTCCAGTTCAGTAGCTCGCTGACCTACATTGGCACCCAGTGCGGCAACGCCTCCATTTTAAAATTCTCATCCTTGTGTTCAAATCCGTCCATGGCCTCGCACCTCTCTATCTCTGTAACGTCCTCCAATCCTCCAATCCTACAACCCTTCAAAATATCTGCGCTTCTCCAATTCCAACCTCTTACAAATCCCCAATTTTCATCGCTCCACCATTGCCTTCAGCTGCCTAGGTCCTAAGCTCTGGAATTCCCTCCCTAAACCTCTCCGCCTATTCATCATTCTCTCTTCCATTAAGACGCTCCTTAAAACTTTGACCAAGCTTTTGGTCATGGGTCCTAATATCTCGTGTGGCTCAGTGTCAAATTTTGTTTGATAACACTCTTGTGTAGTGTCTTGGGATGTTTTACTATGTTAAAGGTGCTATATAAATGAAAGTTGTTTTTGAGCTAGGATCCCCACAGCAGAGAAGTAACAAGTGGCACGGAATTAGCTGGCCAGCCAAGCACCAGCGCAAACATGGAAACAACATACAAGCCCCAGCACACACTTGGAAACATACAAGCCCCAGCACACATGGAAACAACATACAAGCCCCAGCTCATACATGGAAACAACATATACACCCCAGCTCATACATGGAAACAACATATACACCCCAGCTCATACATGGAAACAATATACAAGCACCAGATAAATCAGAAAATAAACAGACCTGAACGAAGACGGTGAAGAAGATGACGGTGATAATGGCGGTGAGGAACATGGCTTGAGGGAACGAGTCACTCAGCAGATAGCCGAGTGAGAAGGCGATGGCTCCTCGCAGCCCCCCATACGAGATTATAAACTGGTCCTTGGGGGTGAGTTTCACAATGCGGAATCTGTTAATTATTAAGCTCAGACCCAAGACGCCTGAAAAAAAATTGCAGTCAGTCACGCGCACAGTAATTCACTATATAGTCCCCACCATCTCCCTCTAGACTGTCCCATCAAACACTCCCAGGGCAGGTACAGCATGAGTTAGATACAGAGTAAAGCTCCCTCTACACTGTCCCAAACACTCCAGGACAGGTGCAGCACAGGTTAGATACAGAGTAAAGCTCCCGATACACTGTTCCATAACAAACTAACCCCAACTGCATCCAGTAACAACTTAATTGTGAATTATTCCATTGCTGACAGTCAGATGTGGATCGAAAATTAGTTTTTAAATTGAGGATCTTCTCGTTCCCTGATAGTCCAGCAGCCTCTACAAGCAGCAGGAATTCAGTTGGTATCTGAGTCAAGGGCCCAATCTTGTAACCAGCCAATCCTGGTCCTGTCCTCGGCTAGTGTCTGGGCATTTCCAGCTGCAGTCACTATATACAGCACAGAAGCTGGCTATTCGGCCCAACAGGTCTATGCCGGTGTTTATGCTTCGCATAAGTCACTGTACTGTCACGGAGCAGGGAAGCTTGAGGAAAGTCAGGCTGCCTCTTAAGTGCCTGTAATGTATGCACCTGAGAGTATGCTCACAGGTTTGTAGAGCTGTTGCAGGAGCCCATGTTCCATTTTTTATGCAGTGCGTGAGGTTGCAGCCCCTCTTCCATTATTTGAAGGGGCTGCTCCTCAAATTCTGTTTGCACTTCAGTCCCACACTCCTGATCTTTGGACACCCTGTGTGGAGGGGAGCGGGCAGGTCGGAAGGCCTCCTCGTAGGATGCTCCTGGGCATGGCCATGGGGGCCATCAGCCGGTCCAGGCAGCGGGCGGTCGAGGGGGTCATTCAGCATGGATTTGTGAAAGGGAAATCATGCTTGACAAATCTTCTGGAATTTTTTGAGGACGTTTCCAGTAGCGTGGACAAGGGAGAACCAGTTGATGTGGTGTATTTGGACTTTCAGAAGGCTTTCGACAAGGTCCCACACAAGAGATTAATGTGCAAAGTTAAAGCACATGGGAGTGGGGGTAGTGTGCTGACATGGATTGAGAACTGGTTGGCAGACAGGAAGCAAAGAGTAGGAATAAATGGGGACTTTTCAGAATGGCAGGCAGTGACTAGTGGGGTACCGCAAGGTTCTGTGCTGGGGCCCCAGCTGTTTACATTGTACATTAATGATTTAGACGAGGGGATTAAATGTAGTATCTCCAAATTTGTGGATGACACTAAGTTGGGTGGCAGTGTGAGCTGCGAGGAGGATGCTATGAGACTCCAGAGTGACTTGGATAGGTTAGGTGAGTGGGCAAATGCATGGCAGATGAAGTATAATGTGGATAAATGTGAGGTTATCCATTTTGGTGGTAAAAACAGAGAGACAGACTATTAACTGAATGGTGACAGATTAGGAAAAGGGAAGGTGCAACAAGACCTGGGTGTCATGGTACATCAGTCACTGAAGGTTGGCATGCAGGTACAGCAGGCGGTTAAGAAAGCAAATGGCATGTTGGCCTTCATAGCGAGGGGATTTGAGTACAGGGGCAGGGAGGTGTTACTACAGTTGTACAGGGCCTTGGTGAAGCCACACCTGGAGTATTGTGTACAGTTTTGGTCTCCTAACTTGAGGAAGGACATTCTTGGTATTGAGGGAGTACAGCAAAGGTTCACCAGACTGATTCCCGGGATGGCGGGATTGACATATCAAGAAAGACTGGATCAACTGGGCTTGTATTCACTGGAGTTCAGAAGAATGAGGGGGGATCTCATAGAAACGTTTAAAATTCTGACGGGTTTAGACAGGTTAGATGCAGGAAGAATGTTCCCAATGTTGGGGAAGTCCAGAACTAGGGGTCACAGTCTAAGGATAAGGGGTAAGCCATTTAGGACTGAGATGAGGAGAAACTTCTTCACCCAGAGAGTGGTAAACCTGTGGAATTTCTCTACCACAGAAAGTTGTTGAGGCCAATTCACTAAATATATACAAAAAGGAGTTAGATGTAGTCCTTACTACTCGGGGGATCAAGGGGTATGGCGAGAAAGCAGGAATGGGGTACTGAAGTTGCATGTTCAGCCATGAATTCATTGAATGGTGGTGCAGGCTCGAAGGGCCGAATGGCCTACTCCTGCACCTATTTTCTATGTTTCTATGTTTCAGCCTGACTGCCTGCCTCTCTTCCACGCTTACATTCGAGCCAGGGTGTCCCTGGAGATGGAGCACGCGGTGTCCACCGGTACGCTCGCGGCCTTCCGTGAGAGGTGGACGCCGGAGGGACTGGAGTGCATCATCACCCGCGGCAATCAAATTTTTAATTTGATGTTTTGTCGAAAGTTTAATTTGTTTATTGTGCTGGGTTTAGTGCCCCCCCACCCGTCCCCCACTTTTAGCCAGGGGGCACTTGTATAATTTGTGTTTTAGTGCCTCAAAAACCCTCCTAAAAACAAAAAAAAACCAAGAGGGCACTTGAAAAGTGTTTTGGAGTGTCCCCCCCCCACACTTTAATCAGGGGGCACTTGATTTTCTGATTACAACAAAAATAGTTGTAGAGCTGTTGCAGGAGCCCATGTTCATTTTTTATGCAGTGCGTGAGGTTGAAGCCCCTCTTCCATTATTTGAAGGGGCTGCTCCTCGATTTCTGGCTGCACTTCAGTACCACACTCCTGATCTTTGGGTACCTGGTGGGGAGGGGAGCGAGCAGGTCGGAAGGCCTCTTTGTGTGATTGCTCCTGGGCTTGGTCAAGGTGGCTATTAACAGATCCAGGCAGCGGGCGGACAAGGGGGTTGTTCAGCCTGACTGCATGCCTCTCTTCTGTGGCTGCGTTCGCACCAGGGTGTCCCTGAATATGGAGCACGCGGTGTCCAGTGGTAGGCCGAGGCTTTCCGCGACAGACAGACAGACAGATTTTTGAGTGATAAGGGAGTAAAGGGATATTATAGGGAGCAGGCAGAGAAGTGGAGCCGAGCCCATGATCAGATCAGCCATGATCTTATTGAATGGCGGAACAGGCTCGAAGGGTCAAATGGCCTACTCCTAACTCCTATTTCTTATGTTCTTGTGACAGGTGGACACCGGAGAGACTGGAGTGCACCATCACTCCTGGAAACCAAATTTTGATTTGATTTGTTAGATTTTCTTAAACATTTTTGGTTAGTTTTCAGCTTCTAGTTGTGTCCCTTTAACAAGGTCGCACTTGGTTTAATTGTATAATTTAAAAGAGTTGTAGAGCTGTTGCATTGTGAGTGGCTTAACCAGTCACGTGATGTTCAAAAGACCCAATAAAACCCCAGTCAGTTGGGTCTAGGTCATCCATGATGAGGTATGCAATTGTGAGCCTAGTGGATAAACTGGTAATGTGTAGTTTGATTGTTAAACCTTTGTTAATAAACCAACTAGTTGTTAATAGCGATGTGTTGCTGAGTTCTTAAGCAAAGAACTAAGCAGCAAATAATTACAGTGCCCAACTGAAGTCACCTAACTCAGCAGACTAGAAATTAAACATTTAGAGTTCAACTGCTCAGATTTGCTCAGGCTACTTGGAAGCATCAGAAAACGTTAAATTGAATCCCAAATTACAGATAGTTTTTGGCTGTGAATCTACTCATCAGAAGCCATTTTACATATTCCCCATGAACACCCGAGGACACTGGGGCTGCACCCAGCTGTACCGCTGGATATTTACTCACTGCTGCCCAAGTGCACAGTAATTTACTGAGCCCCATGGGGCCCCCGTTCAGCCTGCGAGGTCTTACCTAGGACTCGAGCAATGAGGCAGAAAGCCAGCGTGCTGCAGACGAAGATCCAGTTCCATTGGTGCTTACCAGCGACCGTGGACACACCCAGGAAGATGAAGATGAGAGTCTCACTCACGCTGCTCCACATCTTCAGGAAGTACTTGATGGTGGTGTGAGATTTATGAGAGATATTTGCCTCCACATAAGGACGCATGACCACTCCACAGGCAATGAGGCTGCAGAACACAAACACCAACACACAACTCAACCAGCACTCTGAAAGTCTTAACAAACCAGACTACAGCAAATGTATGGTGCAAGAGAAAGGAGAGCTCGTTGCACCCCCACCGCCTGCCCCTCGTCCCTTCTCCCCACCCTTGTAACTGTACACTCCCAGCAGTAACTGTATCTTCCTACCAGGCATCAACAGTAACTGTAGCCTCTCAACACGTACCAGCAGTAACTGTACCGTTCCACCAGTCACCAGCAGTAACTGTACCGTTCCACCAGGCACCAGCAGTAACTGTACCGTTCCACCAGGCACCAGCAGTAACTACCATTCCAACAGGCACCAGCAGTAACTGTCCCATTCCACCAGGCACCAGCAGGAACTACCATCCCACCCGGCAATAGCAGTGACCGTAGGAGAAGGAATCCAACATACCACCACATTCATCAGCCAGTGCAGGAAAGTCAAATAGCTTGATTCTCACATGGGAATACATTATCTGCTCAGCAGCTTTGAGGACACTTACGCCATGATTCCCGAGAGATGGAAGATCTCTGAACACAAGTACGCCATGTAGCTGTAAAGGAAAACGAAGAGAGGCTCGATAACACGAATGTGAGCTGTAAAGCGGGAGGTGAAGGCAGCGATAATTCCAAATAAAACCCCGACAAAGATACCTCCGAAAGATACGACGAAGAAGGACAGGATTCCAAGGACCACCTCCTTGATTCCGATTTCAGGAGCACGAGCATATTCCTCAAAGAGGTGATACAGCACCTGTATAATTAACACACACACTAAGCAAATTAAATGGCTCAGCAACAGTGTACAATCACATGGTAACAACAGAGAATAAAGGGAGGGTGCGGGGGTGGCGGGAAAGAATGGGGAGGGGGGCAGGGAGAGAGACCGGGGGGGGAGGGAGATAGAATCGGGGATGGGGGGGAGAGATAGAATCGGGGGTGGGGGGGGGGGGGAAAGAGAGATAGAATCGGGGGGAGGGGGAGGGAGATAGAATCGGGGGGGAGGAGGAGGGAGATAGAATCGAGGGGGAGGGGGAGGGAGATAGAATCGAGGGGGAGGGGGAGGGAGATAGAATCGGGGGGGGAGGAGGAGGGAGATAGAATCGAGGGGGAGGGGGAGGGAGATAGAATCGAGGGGGAGGGGGAGGGAGATAGAATCGGGGGGGAGGGGGAGGGAGATAGAATCGGGGGGGAGGTGGAGGGAGATAGAATCGGGGGGAGGGGGAGGGAGATAGAATCGAGGGGGAGGGGGAGGGAGATAGAATCGAGGGGGAGGGGGAGGGAGATAGAATCGGGGGGGGAGGGGGAGGGAGATAGAATCGGGGGGGGAGGGGGAGGGGTAGGGAGATAGAATCGGGGGGGAGGGAGATAGAACTGGGGGAGGGGATAGAATCGGGAGAGGGAGGAAGAGGGAACGGGGGGGGGGGTAGATAGAATCGGGGGGGGTGAGAGAGATAGAATCGGGGGTGTGAGTGGGATAGAATCGGGGGTGGGGGGAGGGAGATAGAATCGGGGGAGGGAGAGAGAACGGGGGGGGGCAGAGATAGAATCAGGGGGTGGGGGAAGAGGGAGATAGAATCAGGGGAGGGAGAGAGAGATAGAATTGGGGAAGGGATAGAGAACAGGGGGGGTGAGGGAGATAGAATCGGGGGAGTGAGGGAGATATAGAATCAGGGGGGTGAGGGAGATAGAATCAGGGGGGTGAGGGAGGGGGGAACGGAGATAGAATCGGGGGGGGTGAGGGAGATAGAATCGGGGGAGGGAGATAGAATGGGGGGGGGGAGGAGAATGGAGGGGGTGGGGGGAGGGAAGGGAGATAGAATCGGGGGAGGGAGAGAGAATGGGGGGAGAGGGAGAGAGAATGTGGGGAGGGGGGGAGAGAACGCGGGGGAGGAGAGAGAACGGGGGGGAGGAGAGAGAACGGGGGCGGGGGGAAGAGAGAACGAGGGGGGGGGGGGGGAGAGAGAACAGGGGTGAGGAGAGAGAACGGGGGGGGAGGAGAGAGAACGGGGGGGGAGGAGAGAGAACGGGGGGGGAGGAGAGAGAACGGGGGGGAGGAGAGAGAACGGGGGGGGAGGAGAGAGAACGGGGGGGAGGAGAGAGAACGGGGGGGAGGAGAGAGAACGGGGGGGAGGAGAGAGAACGGGGGGGAGAGAGAGAGACGGGGGTGAGGACAGAGAACGGGGGGGAGGAGAGAGAACGGGGGGAGAGGAGAGAGAACGGGGGTGAGGACAGAGAACGGGGGTGAGGAGAGAGAACGGGGGTGAGGAGAGAGAACGGGGGGGAGGAGAGAGAACGGGGGTGGAGGAGAGAGAACGGGGGTGGAGGAGAGAGAACGGGGGTGGAGGAGAGAGAACGGGGGGGGAGGAGAGAGAACGGGAGGGAGGAAAGAGAACGGGGGGGAGGAGAGAGAACGGGAGGGAGGAAGAGAACGGGGGGGAGGAGAGAGAACGGGGAGGGAGGAAAGAGAACAGGGGGGGGGGGGGAGGAGAGAGAACAGGGGGGGGGGGGAGGAGAGAGAACGGGGGGGGGAGGAGAGAGAACAGGGGGGGAGGAGAGAGAACGGGGGGGGGGGGAGGAGAGAGAACGGGGGGGGGGGGGAGAGAGAACAGGGGGGAGGAGAGAGAACAGGGGGGAGGAGAGAGAACGGGGGGGAGGAGAGAGAACGAGGGGGAGGAGAGAGAACGGGGGGGAGGAGAGAGAACGGGGGGGAGGAGAGAGAACAGGGGGGACTAGAGAGAACAGGGGGAGGAGAGAGAACAGGGGGGAGGAGAGAGAACGGGGGGGAGGAGAGAGAACGGGGGGAGGAGAGAGAACGGGGGAGGAGGAGAGGGAACGGGGAGGAGGAGAGGGAACGGGGGGGGGGGGTGAGGAGAGAGAACAGGAGGGGTGAGGAGAGAGAACGGGGGCAGGGGGGTGAGGAGAGAGAACGGGGGGGGGGGGTGAGGAGAGAGAACGGGGGTGGGTGAGGAGAGAGAACAGGAGGGGTGAGGAGAGAGAACGGGGGCAGGGGGGTGAGGAGAGAGAACGGGGGGGGGGGGTGAGGAGAGAGAACGGGGGGGGTGAGGAGAGAGAACGGGGGCAGGGGGGTGAGGAGAGAGAACGGGGGGGGGGGGTGAGGAGAGAGAACGGGGGTGGGTGAGGAGAGAGAACAGGAGGGGTGAGGAGAGAGAACGGGGGGGTGGGGTGAGGAGAGAGAACGGGGGGGGGTGAGGAGAGAGAACGGGGGGGGGTGAGGAGAGAGAACGGGGGGGGGTGAGGAGAGAGAACGGGGGGGGGTGAGGAGAGAGAACGGGGGGGTGAGGAGAGAGAACGGGGGGGGGGGGTGAGGAGAGAGAACGGGGGAGGGGGGTGAGGCGAGAGAACGGGGGGGGTGAGGAGAGAGAACGGGGGGGGGTGAGGAGAGAGAACGGGGGGGGGGTGAGGAGAGAGAACGGTTGGGGGTGAGGAGAGAGAACGGGGGGGGGGGGGGTGAGGAGAGAGAATGGTGGGGGGGGTGAGGAGAGAGAACGGGGGGGGTGAGGAGAGAGAACGGGGGGGGGTGAGGAGAGAAAACGGGGGGGGGGTGAGGAGAGAGAACGGGGGGGGGAGAGGAGAGAGAACGGCGGGGTGAGGAGAGAGAATGGGGGGGGGGTGAGGAGAGAGAACGGGGGGGGGGGTGAGGAGAGAGAACGGGGGGGGGTGAGGAGAGAGAACGGGGGGGGTGAGGAGAGAGAACGGGGGGGGGGGGGTGAGGAGAGAGGACGGGGGGGGGGTGAGGAGAGAGGACGGGGGGGTGAGGAGAGAGAACGGGGGGGGGGAGAGGAGAGAACACGGCGGGGGGAGGAGAGAGAACGGGGGGGGGGGGAGGAGAGAGAACGGGGGGGGGGGAGGATAGAGAACGGGGGGGGAGGAGGAGAGAGAGAACGGGAGGGAGGAGGAGAGAGAGAACGGGGGGGGAGGAGGAGAGAGAGAACGGGGGGGAGGAGGAGGGAGAACGGGGGGGTGGAGGGAGAGAGAATAAGGAGGGGGGAGGATAGAGAACGGGGGGGGAGGAGGAGAGAGAGAACGGGAGGGAGGAGGAGAGAGAGAACGGGGGGGGAGGAGGAGAGAGAGAACGGGGGGGAGGAGGAGGGAGAACGGGGGGGTGGAGGGAGAGAGAATAAGGAGGGGGGTGGAAAGAGGAGCGGGGAACGGGAGAAGAGAGCAAGGGTGCGGGAGGGTGAAAGAGAGGGGTGGGTAAAGAGAGGGGGAGAGAGAGGGAGGGGAAGGGGGGGGAAAGAGAGTGGGGGAAGAGGGGGGTGGAAGAGAGGGGAGGAAGAGAGGGGGGTGGAAGAGAGGGGGGTGAAGAGGGGGGGTGGAAGGGGGGAAAGAGAGGGGGGAAAAGAGGGGGGGAAAGAGAGAGAGAGGGCAGAGAGATGGGGCGCGGGGGGCAGAGTGATGGGGCGCGGGGGGCAGAGAGATGGGGCGCGGGGGGCAGAGAGATGGGGCGCGGGGGGCAGAGAGATGGGGCGCGGGGGGAAGAGAGATGGGGCGCGGGGGGCAGAGAGATGGGGCGCGGGGGGCAGAGAGATGGGGCGCGGGGGGCAGAGAGATGGGGCGCGGGGGGCAGAGAGATGGGGCGCGGGGGGCAGAGAGGGGGCATGGGGGGGAAGAGAGAGGGGGCGTGGGGGGGAGAGAAGGGGCGCGGGGGGAGCGAGGTGGTGTGGGGGTGAGAGAGGGGGCGCGGGGGGGAGAGAGGGGGCGTGGGGGGGAGCGGGGGGGAAGAGAGGGGGCGTGGGGAGTGAGAGAGGGGGTGCGCGGGGGAAGAGAGAGGGCGCGGGGGGAGAGGGGAGGTGCGGGGGGGGGAGGGAGAGCCGGGGGCAGATCGGTGGGTGGAGAGATCGGCAGGCGCGGGGGGAGAGAGCGGGGGGCTCTGGGGGGGTGCGGGGGGAGAGAGAGCGGGGGGGGCGCGGGGGGAGAGAGCGGGGGGGGGGCGCGGGGGGAGAGAGAGCGGGGGGGGCGCAGGAGGAGAGAGCAGGGGGAGAGAGCGGTGGGCGCGGGGGGAGAGAGCAGGGGGAGAGCGCGGTGGGCACGGGGGGAGAGAGCAGGGGGAGAGCGCGGTGGCGCAGGGGGAGAGCGCGGGGGGGGGAGAGCGGGGTGCGCGGGGGGAGAGAGCGGGGGGGGGTGCGGGGGGAGAGAGAGCGGGGGGGGGCACGGGGGGAGAGAGAGCGGGGGGGGCGCAGGAGGAGAGAGCAGGGGGAGAGAGCGGTGGGCGCGGGGGGAGAGAGCAGGGGGAGAGCGCGGGGGGGGGGGCGTGGGTGGGGGGAGGGGAAGAGGTGTATGAATTTGAATTTTGTGCTGGACAGAAGCTGCTGCACTCACCACAGTGACTGCATCATTGAGCAGTGACTCCCCAAAAACTAGGATGTGCAGGAATTCATTGATGTGAATCTCCTCAAAGACGGCCAGCACAGCCACAGGATCCACGGCAGAGATGATGCTGCCGAACAGCAGGTTTGCCAACAGGCTGATTTTATTCAGATCAGGCCCACCGACCTGACACACTGCGTACATCAGTACCCCAACGAAGGATGCATTCCACAGTGTCCCAATCACAGCAAAGCTCAGGATCGTTCCCAAGTTCTCAATGAAAGGTCGGATGGGTAAGAAGTAGCCGGCGTCCAGAATGATGGGCGGAAGGAGATAAAAAAAGAATACATCTGCTTTCAAGATGGGAGGATCTTCGCCCACAGCCTTTATCAGTCCCCCCACTATCAGACCCACACACACCAGCAGGCAGCTTTCTGGGACAATCGAAGACAGGTTTGGCAGGAAATGAAAACCTAAAAATACAAAACAACCATCAGTGAACTGGTAAAACATTCCACAAGACACAAGACTCCCAAAGCAAGTGCTCTACTTGGAACTCCTACACGGCAAGGGAGCCCTAGGTAGGAAGAGGAAACATTTCAAGGACACCCTCAACGCCTCCTTGATAAAGTGCAACATCCCCACCGACACCTGGGAGTCCCTGGCCAAAGACCGCCTTAAGTGGAGGAAGAGCATCCGGCAAGGCGCTGAGCACCTCGAATCCTGTCGCCGAGAGCATGCAGAAATCAAGCACAGGCAGCGGAAGGAGCGTGCGGCAAACCAGGCTCCCCACCCACCCTTTCCTTCAACCACTGTCTGCCCCACCTGTGACAGAGACTGTAATTCCCTTATTGGACTGTTCAGTTACCTGAGAACTCACTTTTAGAGTGGAAGCAAGTCTTCCTCGATTTCAAGGGACTGCCTATGATGATGAAAACATTCCAGCAGTAACACAAATCATTGGCAACAGATGGAGAAACACACACTGAGTTCTTTGATAGTCACAACTTGGCAAGTGTGAAAGCAATGCAGAGCTGACAGTTAGTCACCTTCACACATCAAGATCCGTGATTCACATCAAAATGTTATCTAAACTTGTACCTACCTTAAAGTCAGCAAGTTGCATTTATATAATGTAGCAAACATCTCCAGAGATATGAGTATCGAGCAGTTTTGGGATGGCTTGGAGAGGAGACAGAAACTATCGTTACAAAAATAAGTTTTAACGGCAGAGAAATTTAGAGAAGAGATTTTGTCTGATTCAGAGTATGGGCATGGCATGGGTGAGGCCATGGAGGATGGTAGATGAGGACTAGGATTTTGAATTCAATGTTGTGGGTGTTGGGAGGTGGGGAGGCAGGACTGGAGGTTCCAGCAAAGTGTTGGATGAGTTGAAGTTTGTGTCGGGTGGAGTTTGATACTGTTGAGGAGAGCACCAAATGGATACTTGATAATTGCAAAAGTATGAGGCAAGAGCAGAGGTGATGGAAGGCAAATGGGGTTTGAAGCTCAACTCAAGGGGCAACAGGGCAAGAACAATCTGGTTTTGCCTGCACGAAAGGCAGGGGGGAAAAAAAATCAAGTTAGAAAAGTAGGTAGAATTACTGATGCAAACCAAGTATGATGGATTCAGTCTTTGAAATGCTTACTTAAAAGTAACTTTGGGCTTGCTGTCAGAGACGCAATCTAACAAGACAGAGGTGGGCATGGAGTTGAGGGGGAAGGGATGGACTCGCAGAGGAAGATTAGCACTGGATCGCATTAGCATACATGTGGAAACTGGCCTCATGCAAAGAATTATGTCACTCAGGACGGCCAGGTAATCAAGGAAGAGGAGGGGTTTGATAAAACCTTGGGGTGCTCCAGTGGTGACTGCAGGCCATGAGAAGGCTGTAAATGCAATGTTGGATTGAGACAGTGAGGAGTGAGACCGAGACAGTGAGGAGTGGGACCAAGACAGAGCAGTCGTTGAGTAGGACAGAGGAGCAGGATAACTTGGCACGATCATAGTGACAGAGAGCATTGCTGACTTTAACCAGGGTGGACTTGGCATCAAGGGGAAAGCGATTGAAAGTGGAGTGCCTCTTCCCCAGCTCCATACCATTTACACAACAGCAGAATATTTGTAAAAATGACAAAATGAACTAAATGGCTCCTAGGGTGGAAGCTGCTCTCTGACCTGCTCAACTGTATGTGGTCATCCAAGGCTATCCCCTGCTCTTCTACCCCAAATCTCCTGTCTTCCACTCATTATTATTCTGCCTCTGTTGTGAAGGCATTTCAGCTCAACCTGCAAGTTTAAAGCTACAAATTCCAAGTTCAATACCTGCAGCGCACACTGCCCATCCTCCGGCATGCCTTTGCCTCAGTGCTTGCTCAGCTGAAGAAACTTGATTTCCTTCACTTGCGAATTGGACTTTGTTGCTTCACCAACTATACTATTTGATTCATCGGCTGTGCCTTTGCTCTGCTTCAGTCACTTCAAGTCTTCACACTGAATTCTTCTGTCAAATTGTTTTCCAATCTCCTGGACTTCGGTGGACGTCGAAAGACTATGTTTCTGCTTTAAATTACACTGGATTACACCGCTACGTTTCTGCACTGGATTACTCCACAAGACTTCCTGCTGCTCCTCCATCTCTGCTGCAAAAATGTATTTTTCCCTTTGACTGCGACCGTGTCTCTGCTGAACTCGTTCCACTGGTTTCTCAGTTCTCATCAGTGTCATCATCAGAATCGAGGAAGACTTGCTTCCACTCTTAAAATGAATTCTTAGGTGGCTGAACAGTCCAATACAAGAACCACAGTCTCAGTCACAGGTGGGACAGACAGCCATTGAGGGTAAGGGAGGGTGGGACAGGTTTACTGTACACTCTTTCCGCTGCCTGCGCTTGATTTCTGCATGAGCTCGGCGATGAGATTCGAGGTGCTCTGCGCCCTCCCGGATGTGTCTTTGCTGAACTCGTTTTACTGGTTTTTTCCTTTCTACTGGTTTTTCAGCTCTGCTGGCTTCTTGCAAACAGCTGCCAGTTCAGTCCTCCACCAGTTTTCACGACGATCTACCGCAATCCACAAATGTGTGTCAAAGTCGCCATCATCATCTTTCTGCACTGCTACCGATTCTCCTTCCTACAGCACATCTTTGATCTCTCTACACTTCAAATAGCTTCTGGACTTCATTCGCCTGCTTCGGACAGCGGTTGGTCGATGCTCCATGCTGGCCCATCCTGTTCATGTTGACTTTGTCCTTCCATGGGACTTCTGACTTTGACCCTGGTCTCCCTTCTATTGTATCCCGTTAACTACTACATTTAAACATGAGCTTTCCCCGTCTCCATTCGCCTGTGCACTTTGACTGCCACTCCGGACAGAGTCATTCAATATTTTTTCAACTTTTCCCCCTCTTTCCTTTTTCTCTTTATCCCTCCTTGACCGCTCTCTCCTGTCATCATGTCTCATTTCATCTCTCCTCTCTCGGATACTCTGCCCTCCAAAATCCCTACCCCAATCCTTCATTACTCTTCAACCTTCCTATTCTCCTGCCGCCGCCCCAGGTTTGACTCCCTCTAACAGCTTCCCTCTGTGCCTCTCTTGGCATCCTACGAAGGGCCCATCGAGGAACTCATTGCTGACTCCTTACGAGCAGCAACCACAACTGTCCCATCCTACTCTCTTGCCGACCTTCCTGCACCCCCCAGTGCTGACCCTGTGAACGCTGGCAGTGAGGCAGCCATTAATGCCGTCTCCAGAACGTCCGTTCGCTTGCGAACAAGACCCTTCCCATCCATGAGCTTATCGTAAATGATTGCATTGACATCATGGCCCTGATGGAAATCTGGTTGAGGGGCGATGTCACCTTAACCCTCAAATGAAGCCTCCCCGTCCAGCCATACCTTCCATTACTTGCCCCGCTCAGACTGCCGCGGTGGCGGTATGGCTCTCATCAGCAAATCACACCTTGGTCTGTCCCCCTCCTCCTCCGGCACTTTTGCCTCCTTTGAGCATCTCACCCTATTCCACCCCTCACCTCATTTAAAATTCTCATTCTCCACCACCCACCCAAGTACCATAACTATTTTATTACCGATATTTCTTCACTACTTTCCTCCCTCTGCACCGAACGATTTCTCATCCTCGGTGATTTCAACCTCCATCTCAAATCACCATACTCTCTCTCCTCTGAGTTCACTAGTCTCCTGTACTCCTTTAATCTCTCCCTCCATGTAAACTCCCCAACCCATATTCACGGCCATCCCCTCGTCCTTGCTATCTTTCATGGCCTCACTACTCCATCGTGTCAATCGTAGACAAGGCCATCTCTGACCACATCCTCGTATCGCTCTCCACCCACATTCCCTTTCCACTGTCTTCCCCGCCCCCCCAACCCTACTTCCTTCTGTATCCACCCCTGGGAAAAAAACTCTCCCGACTCTCTTGCAACTGCACTTATCAACTCCCAACTGTCCAGCCTTTGGCCCTCCATTCACCATGACATTTCTGCAGCCACCGATCTGCTCAATCACACCCTCACCACCACCTTTGATTCCCTAGTGCATGTTGAAACAATTACTCTCTCTCACCCAGGCCATTCCCCCCGGTACAGTCCTGATCTTTGCTCCCTTAAGTCCAAGGGACGAAGACTTGAATGATATGGCAGACAACTGGTTTAGCCATTCACTGCCAGATCTGGCTGGAGCACATAAAGCACTATTGGGTCCTGCTGTCATGTGCCAAAATCGCTTATTACTCCAGAATGATTCTGAAATGCAAAGATAAACCCTGGCTTCTATTCTCCACTGCTAACTGTCGTTTCAAACCCCTCTCCCCAGTTTTCACCCTCACCTCAGACAATAAGTGTGAGGAGCTCATGGACCTCTTTATCGCTAAGATTGAGACCATCCGTTCGGCCGCCTCTGTCCATTCCCTTCCTTCCCCCTAGCCCATCGGGCCAAACTTCCTCTCATCTTAGTTTCTCTCCGATCTCCCCTCATGACCATTCCGAGCTCATCCTGTCCATGAGACCCACTTCCTGCTCCCTTGACCCTATTCCCACCAAACTGCTGACCACACAACTTCCTTTTCAAAAGTTTCACACAACAGACTGCTCATTGAGGGAATGGAACAACATTTTTCCCCATTTCCTCTTTTTTCTAGACCTTCTATCTGCTTTCCTCATACAGCCACAAGCCATGAACATCACAAATTTCTGCAACATTCAGTATGGGTTAGAAACAGAGTAAAGCGCCCACTGCACTGCGCCAAACACTCCCAGGGCAGCCTTTTTTAATTTGTTCATAGCATGTGGGCAAGGCCGGCATTTATTGCCCATCCATAATTGTCCTCGAGAAGGTGGACGTGAGCCGCAGTCTTGAACTGCTGCAGTCCGTGTGGTGAAGGTACTCCCAGAGTAATGTAAGGGACTGAATTCTAGGATTTTGACCCAGCGATGATGTAGCAATGGCAAAATACTTCCAACTCAGGATGGTGTGGACTTGGAGATGATGGTGTTCCCATGCACCTGTTGCCCTTCCTTCCAGGTGGTAGTGATCGTTTGGGAGGTGCGGGCGAAGAAGCCATGGCAAATTGCTGCAGTGCATCTTGTAGGTGGTACAAACTGCAGCCACAGTGAGTCGGTGGTGGAGGGAATGAATGTTTAAAGTGTTGGATGGGATGCAAGTCAACCATTGTCCTGGATGGTGTCAAGCTTCTTGAGTGTTGTTGGAGCTGCACTCATCCAGGCAAGTGGAGACTTGTGACTTGTAGATGGTGGAAAGGTTTTGGGGAGTCAGGAAGTTACCACAGAATGCCCAGCCTCTGACCTGCTCTTGTACCCACAGTATTTATGTGGCTGGTCCAGTTAACTTTCTGGTCAATGGTACCTTCAGGATGTTGATGGTGGGGATTCGGTGATGGTAATGTCGTTGAATGTCATGAGGCAGTGGTTAGACTCTCTCTTGTTGGAGACCTAGCACTTGTGTGGCATGAATGTTACTTGCCATTTACCAGCCAGGTAGTTACAGTCACTATTACTGATACTAGCTTTTCATTCCAGATTTATTTAATGAACTGAATTTAAATTCCCCAGCTGCCATGGTGGGATCTGAACTCAGGTCTCCAGATCGTTAGTTCAGGCCTCTGGATTACGAGTCCAGTAACATAACCACTATGCTACCGTATCCTAATCATGGTACAGCACGGGCTAGATACAGAGTAAAGTTCCCAGTACACTTCAAACACTCTCAGGGCACGTACAGCACAAGTTAGAAAAAAAAGAGTAAAGCTCCCTCTTCACAGGGCAGGTATAGCACAATTTGATACAGAAGGCTCAATTTTCCTGGCTCATTTGCGCCGTTTTTTTGGCACGCGTGTTTTTTCTGGTGTAATTATTTAATTCAAGGTTTACGCTTGGAATCTACGCCGGCGTAACTGCTTTAGTTACGATTTTTCTACGTGAGGTTTTTTTGACATCATGTCTGCGCCAGTTTTCAGCATTTTTCGCAGTTTGCCCAAAAATGTTTTATCCTAGGTCGGCGTATCTGGCCACTCCCGAAAAACCTTCTGATAAGTTAACAGAAAGCAGCGCACATTGAAAAGTCGGCGCTGAAAGACGCCATTGTTTTTCATCGAAGTTTTTGGAGGGAGTCTCTAACACTTGAAATATCCGTAATAAAGTTCAACTTTTTTTTTACCTTTCAACGGAGTACACGGACATTTCTTAGATTTCTGAAGTTTTCATTTTTTTTTACTCTCTCACCACCACCGAACGTCTTTAAGCAGGGCTGGAGGTGGGTTGCAGCATCGGCTGTCAGAATTGGCCACACTCCCGGACACAGGGGCTTGGGGCTCAGCTGGAAAACAAGCCCTGGGTGGGGGGGGGATCGGAAGGCTCCTGCACTAGGCACAAGACTGCAATGAGTTTGGGGAAGGGGGGGGGGGGTGGAGAGGGGGAGAGGGAGAGAAGGGGAGAAGGGATGAGTTGGTCAGAGCATAAACAAGGAAATAGTGGGGACTTGTAAAAAGGGAACAGCAATAAATCATGGGTGATTTTAATCTCCATATTGATTGGACAAATCAAATTGGTCAGGGCAGCCTTGAGGAAGAGTTCATAGAGTGTATAAGGGACAGGTTCCTTGAGCAGTATATAACAGAACCAACCAGGGGGCAGACTATCTTCGACAGGATTAATAAACAATCTCCTAATAAAGGATCCCCTTGGAATGAGTGATCATAGCATGATCGAATTTCAAATTCAGATGGAGAGTGAGAAAGTTGGATCTCTAACCAGCGTACTAAGCTTAAATAAAGGAGACTATGAAGATATGAAAGCTGAGATCAGCCATGATCTTATTGAATGGCGGTGCAGGCTCGAAGGGCCGAATGGCCTACTCCTGCACCTATTTTCTACGTTTCTAAAGTGTACTGGGAAAATAGATTAAAGTGTAGGACGGTTGATGAACAGTGGTGTACATTTAAAGAGATATTTCACAACTCTCAAGAAAAATATATTCTAGTGAGGAAAGGACGTAAGAGAAAAGATAGCCATCCGTGGCTAACTAAAGAAATAAAGGACCGTGTCCGATTAAAAACAGCAGCATACAATGTGGCCAAAACTAGTGGGAGGACAGAAGATTGGGAATTTTTAAAAAGTCAACAAAGAATAACTAAAAAAATGATCAAGAGAGGGAAGTAAGACTATGAAAGTAAACTAGCACAAAATATAAAAACAGATAGCAAGAGTTTCTATAGGTATATAAAAAGGAAAAGAGTGGCTAGAGTAAATGTTGATCTGTTAGAGAACGAGACCGGGGGATTAGTAATGGGGAACTTGGAGATGGCAGGAACTCTGAACAAATATTTTGTATCAGTCTTTACGGTAGAGGACACTAATAATATTCCAACAGTGGATAGTCAAGGGGCTATGGGGGGAGGAACTTAGCACAATCACAATCACTAAGGAGGTGGTACTCAGTAAGATAATGGGACTAAAGGCGGATAACCCCCCTGGACCTGATGGCTTGCATCCTAGGGTCTTAAGAGAAGTAGCAGTAGGGATAGTGGATGCATTGGTTGTAATTTACCAAAATTCCCCGGATTCTGGGAAGGTCCGAGCAGACTGGAAAACTGCAAGTGTAACGCCCCTATTTAAAAAAAGGCAGACAAAAAGCAGGAAGCTATAGACCAGTTAGCCTAACATCTGTGGTTGGGAAGATGTTGGAGTCCATTATTAAAGAAGCAGTAGCTGGACATTTGGAAAAGCAAAATTTGGTCAGGCATGAATTTATGATGGGGAAGTCATGTTTGACAAATTTGCTAGAATTCTTTGAGGATGTAATGAACAGGGTGGATTAAGGGGAACCAGTGAATGTGGTATATTTGGACTACCAGAAAGCATTTGACAAGATGCCACATAAAAGGTTACTACACAAGGTAAAAGTTCACGAGTTGGGGGTAATATATTAGCATGGATAGAGGATTGGCTAACGAATAGAAAAGAGAATAGGGATTCTCGGGTTGGCAATCAGTAACCAGTGGGGTGCCGCAGGGATCATTACTGGGACCCCAACTATTTACAATCTATATTAACGACTTGGAAGAAGGGACCGAGTGTAACGTAGCCAAGTTTGCCGACGATATAAAAATGGGAGGAATAGCAATGTGTGAGCAGAACACAAAAAATCTGCAAAAGGACATAGACAGACTAAGTGAGTGTGCAAAAATTTGGCAGATGGAGTATAATGTTGGAAAGTGTGAGGTCATGCACTTTGGCAGAAAAAAAAACAAAGAGCAAGTTATTATTTAAATAGAGAAAGATTGCAAAGTGCTGCAGTACAGCAGGACCTGGGGGTATTTGTGCATGAAACACAAAAGGTTAGTATGCAGTTACAGCAGGAAGGCCAATGGAATCTTGGCCTTTATTGTAAAGGGGATGGAGTATAAAAGCAGGGAAGTCTTGCTACAGTTGTACAGGTTATTGGTGAGGCCACACCTGGAATACTGCGTGCAGTTTTGGTTTCCATATTTACGAAAGGATATACTTGCTTTGGAGGCAGTTCAGAGAAGGTTCATAAGGTTGATTCCAGAGATGAGGGGGTTGACTTATGAGGAAAGGTTGAGTAGGTTGGGCCTCTACTCATTGGAATTCAGAAGAATGAGAGGTGATCTTATCGAAATGTCTATTATGAGGGGGCTTGACAGGGTGGATGCATAGAGGATGTTTCCACTGATAGGGGAGACCAGAACTAGAAAGCATAATCTTAGAAAAAGGGGCCGCCCATTTAAAACTGAGATGAGGAGAAATTTCTTCCCAGAGGGTTGTGGATCTGTGGAATTTGCTGCCCCAGAGAGCTGTGGAAGCTGCAACATTGATTAAAGTTAAGACAGAAATAGACAGTTTCTTAAATGATAAGGGAATAAGGGGTTATGGAGAGCGGGCAGGGAAGTGGACCTCAGTCCATGATCGGATCAGCCATGATCGTATTAAATGGCGGAGCAGGCTCGAGGGGCTGTATGGCCCACTCCTGCTCCTATTTCTTATGTTCTAAGTCACAAGATTACAATGAGTGGGGGCGGGGGAGGAGAAGGGGAGAAGTCACAAGACCTGGGTGTGGTCCATCCATATAGAGAACAAATAACCTGTCCTGCCTGCCTTCCTGCTGTTTTAAGCTTCTTGAAAAGGTAAAATTTAACTATGGGGGCAATACTGACAATGCCATACCTTGTACGAGCCTTGTGCATGATGGTGCTATGTAGGAGACAATTGATTCGATCGCATGAGGAACATCAGAGCCTGTAGGGTGCTGGGCAGGAGGCCTTATCCATGTCGGGTATATCAAGACAGGCGTTCATACCTGAAGCTGAGTGATGCAGACTGTGTCAGAAGGCTGCATTTCCGCAAAGAAGTTGTAACTGAGATCTGTGAGTTGGTGAAAGCAGACCTGCAACCTAGAAGCATCAGGAGGACTTCTTTGTCAGTTGAAGAGAAGTTACACAGCTGCACTTTCATTCTATGCCTCCGGATCATTTCAAGCTACAACTGGGGATGTGTGTGCCATCTCTCAACATGCAACACATGTCTGCATTCGGCAGGTGACAGCTGCAGTACATGCACGGAGGAATTACTACATAAAGTTCCTCATGACCGCCCAAGCAATGCATGACAGGGCTGTGGGCTTCTCCAGGATTGCTGGCTTCCCAAAGGTACAGGGCTGCATTGATTGCACCCACATCGGATTCCGAGATGTACAGGAACAGAAAAGGCTTCCACTCCATCAATGTACAGCTCGTGTGTGACGACATGCATCACATCATGTCAGTCGATGCAAGATACCTGGGAGCATCCATGATGCTTTCATCCTACGCGAGAGCGTTATATCTGCCATGTTTCAGCAGCAACCACAAGGGCAGAGCTGGCTATTGTGAGACAAAAGGTTCGGCCTCGCCACCTGGCTCATGACACCCATACGCGTAACTGGGACGGAAGCTGACCGGGAATACATGTCGCACATTGCGACGCGCAGCATCAGAGAGAGGACCAGTGGCATCTTGAAACAGCGTTTCCAATGCCTGGATCATCCCAGAGGCTACTTGCTACACTCCCCTGAGATTGTTGGTCAGCTCACTGTTCTGTGCTGCATGTTGCATAACTTAGCCATCATGAGGCAGCAGCAGCTGGTAGGAGGAGACGCACCTGCGGTGAAACTGGCTGATGATAATGATGAGGAAGATGCCGATGACGAGGAGGAGGAGGAGAAGGACGCCATGCAAGTACCTGAACTCGAAGCACAACAGCGGAGGAGGACGGGCCATCGTGCCCCTTTAACGATTGCCCAATCCTTGCGCCAGCAGTTCATCCATGAACGCTTTGCTGCCTGAAAGCTCAGTGACAACTATTCCACATGGACCATGTTTACTGTTTGGACCTGTTCCCTAATGTTGTGTTGTGTTAATGGAACAAATGATAGAAATGATTCTTATTTACTTCAAAAGTTGTGTTACTAATCGAATAAATAATGGAAATGATTCAGATTTAATGAAAATATATTTATTCAAAAGTTTAACAGTTCTTTGTACTTAACTTTAATAAAATGATTCTTGTATCAAACTTTAAAGTTTTCAGTTACGATTACTTACAAACTCTAAGAACACTTACAAACTTTAAGATAATTTACAAACTTTTAAACTTGTAAATTTACATAACAACAAAAATCTTTTAATTTGAGAACAGTTACAACAGTAACAATAATAATGAGCAGCAGCAGCAAAGAAAGGTCTCTCTCCCTCACCTTATTCTAAGACCGCCCGCTGCGCTTGTTCTTGGTGACTCCACCACCTCTGCCCGCAGGCGGTGGCACAGTGTTTCTGGGGTTGATACCAAGCTTATTCTTTCTAAGACCTCGGGTAGTGCGCAACTGTTTGGCGGCGGGGGGGGGGGGGGGGGGGGAACGGGGGGAAGAGGGAGGGGGGCAGCAATGTGGAGGGCCCAAGCGGCAATGTGGAGGGGCCCAGCTGGAGTCTCTTCAGAGGCTGGTGTGAGGATTGGAGTGGGAGTGGCAGTTGATTCTGTCAATTGGCGCGGGGTCTGGGCATGTTCCCTTATTGCAGCAGCTAACTCCAACATGCCGTCCCTCATGCACCCTGACATTGTCTCAACGACCTGCAACATTCCCTCCCTCATGTTGAGCAAAACTGTCTCAACTATCTGTGACATTCCCTCCCTCATGTTCAGTGATAGTGTTTGCACCATCTCTGACATTCCCTCCCTGATGTTCACTGACAACGCATCAGCTACCTGTGACATAACTTCCCTCATGGTCATTGACATGGTTTCAGCTGACAGAGATATTCCCTCACTCATGGTCCCCATTTTTCGTGAGATTGCTATTATTTCTCCGACAGTCCTACTACATCACCCACCCCACTGATAGTGTCCAGGAGTGATTGCGTAAGGTCAATGCTCTCCCCACTCATTGCCATCATCTGAATCACATCTCTTAGATCCTGCACCCCAGGAGAGCATGGTCGAGCTCTCCTTCCCCTCCTCACCCTGGGTGTGGCTCGCACCCCACCACTGGGATCCCCAGCCTCGGAAGGTGGGGCCCTGGGTGTACCTCGCTGCACCCCACCACTGGGACCCGCAGCCTGAGTCGGTGGGGCCCTGGGTGTGCCTCGCTGCACCCCACTGGAACCTGCAGTCTCCGGTGGTGGGGCCCTGGGTGTGCGTCGCTGCACCCCACCACTGGGACCCGCAGCCTCGGATGTTAGAAAACCATGGTAATGTCCCACCAACACTCAAACCACTAGTCACGGAAGAGGCTGGCACCTCAATGGGCGGCAGCTGCACCTCCATTAAAGTCAGTAAAACAGTGGGGGCTTCATCCATCTCCATCCTTTCCCCCCATGCTCTTGGTCTGGAGAGTGGGATTGGAAGATGTTTTCCTCTTCAGACTTGTCCTTGTCTGAAACTACTTCTGCAACGTCAGGGTCGGCCTCAAGTTCTGCAAAATATAACAGACCACAGACAAATGGTTAGCAGCAGAGGAGGGGGCAGGGTAGCATGAGTAGGCTCACACAGCGCAGGCAGCAGGTTGATTTTAAGGAACACGATGAATGATAGCACATTGCATCAACTGAAGCGTAGCTGACAGAGACATCCCCAGGAACCGAAGCATGGCTAGCCCGCGCAGTACTTAACATTTAGCAAAGCCAAACTGTGGAAGTTGCAGGACTTACCCTCTCCCTCGAGTGGGGGCCCAGCTTATGGGGGCTAAGTTTCGTCCTGAGTTGCTCCTGTTTTTTTGGAGCAACTCAGGACGAAATTGCAATTCTCGGCATTTAGTTTGCTCCAGTTCTAGTCAGTTCCAGTTCTAGTCAGTTAGAACAGTTTCAATTTGGAACAGATTTTTTTTCTCAAAAGGGGGCGTGTCCGGCCACTTACGCCCGTTTCGAAAGTTTAGGCAGTGAAAACTTACTCCAAACTAACTTAGAATGGAATAAGTGTAGATTTTTGTACGCTCAGAAAAACCTTTCTACACTTAGAAAATCAGGCGTAGGTTACAAATCAGGCGTAGGGAATGGGGGGGGGGGGGAAGAGGGTTTAAAGGGAAGTTTACAAACATTAAACACTTCAGTTTTACAAATAAAGAGCCATCATCAATAATAAATGATAAATACATCAATAAATCAACCAATAAATCAATCAAAAAAATTAATAAAAATAAAAAACATTAAAAAAATCAATAAATAAAACATTTTCTACTTACCGACTGCAGCACCGGGAGTCCTCCAACAGCATGCTGGGACGCCCCCCCAAGAGTGTGTCTGTCAGTGTCTCTTTCTCTCTGCCTATTTGTGTGTGTGTCTCTCACTCTCTGTCTGTCAGTGTCTGTGTTTCTGACAGTGAGGGGAGGGGGGTGGTGGTGGGGGGGGGGGGGTGGGGAAGAGGGGTAGGAAGGAGGAGGGAGGTAGAGGGGGGGTGGGGGGGATGGGAGGAGGGAGAGAGGGGAGGGGGGGAAGGGGAGGGGGGGGAGGAGGACGGAAGGAGAGAGGAGGGAGGGAGGGAAGGAGAGAGGAGGGAGGGAGGCAAGGAGAGAGGAGGGAGGGAGGCAAGGAGAGAGGCAAGGAGAGAGGAGGGAGGGAGGCAAGGAGAGAGGAGGGAGGGAGGCAAGGAGAGAGGAGGGAGGGAGGGAGGGAAGGAGAGAGGAGGGAGGGAGGGAAGGAGAGAGGATGGAGGGAGGGAGGGAAGGAGAGAGGAGGGAGGGAAGGAAGGAGAGAGGATGGAGGGAGGGAGGGAAGGAGAGAGGAGGGAGGGAGGGAAGGAGAGAGGAGGGAGGGAGGGAAGGAGAGAGGAGGGAGGGAGGGAAGAAGAGAGGAGGGAGGGAGGGAAGGAGAGAGGAGGAGGGAGGGAGGGAGGGAGGGAGGAGGGAGGGAGGGAGGGAGGGAAGGAGAGAGGAGGGAGGGAGGGAAGGAGAGCGGAGGGAGGGAGGGAAGGAGAGAGGAGGGAGGGAGGGAAGGAGAGAGGAGGGAGGGAGGGAAGGAGAGAGGAGGGAGGGAGGGAAGGAGAGAGGAGGAGGGAGGGAGGAGAGAGGAGGGAGGGAAGGAAGGAGAGAGGAGAGAGGAGGGAGGGAAGGAAGGAGAGAGGAGGGAGGAGGAGGGAAGGAGAGAGAGGGAGGGGAGGGAGGGAGGGAGAGAGGAGAGGGAGGGAGGGAAGGAGAGAGGAGGGAGGGAGGGAGGGAGAGAGGAGGGAGGGAGGGAGGGAGAGAGGAGGGAGGGAGGGAGGGAGAGAGGGAGGGAGGGAGGGAGGAAGGATGGAGGGAGGGAAGGAGGGTGAAGGGAGGGAGGAGAGGGGAGGGAGCGGAAGGGAGG